>NW_024097963.1:0-12616 GCF_016545835.1 Crotalus tigris
ATAATTGCAGCTTTTCCCAATTCTTCAAGTCTTTCTGTACCCCGACCCACAACCTTTCATAATTATTTTTAAATAGTTTTGCATTAGAAACAGACAGCATCACCCCCAAATATTTTACCTTAGTAACAATCTCAAAACCCGTCGAGTTAACCAAAATCTGCTTCTCCTGACTCGACAAATTTTTAGGTAAAATTTTAGTCTTATTTACATTAATCTTAAAACCCGAGACCAAACCATAATGGTGAATCAACTGTAATAAGTGTACTACAGAATAATCAGGTTGCGACAAAGTAACAACCAAGTCATCCGCAAAAGCTCTCAACTTATATTCTTTTTTGTTAACATATATTCCTTTAATTTCCTGAGACTCTCGAATTTTAATCAATAATATTTCCAATGTTAAAACAAACAACAATGGCGATAAAGGACACCCCTGTCTAGTACCTTTCTCTATTGTGAAAACCTCCGACAAACCTCCATTAACAATAAGTTGTGCTGTTGTTTTTGATATATTACCTTAAGGGCTTGTAATATGTTTTCACCAAAATTCATTTCTTCCATTACTCTTAGCATAAAATGCCAATTCAGTTGGTCAAATGCTTTTTCAGCATCTAAAAATATGAGCCCTGCAGGAACTTGGTTGTTCTTATCTAAGTATTCTAATAATTTAATAATTTGTCTAACATTGTTTTTCATATACCTTCCTGTTATAAACCCTGATTGATCTTTATGCACAAGATGATGCACCACCCTCATAAGCCTATTTACCAAAATTTTTACAAATATCTAATAATCCACGTTTAAAAGAGATATAGGCCTATAGTTTTTTGGTAAAGTAAGATCTTGATCCTCCTTTGGAATCAATGATATAAAAGCACTACGCCATGAAGGAGGAATCTCTAAAACCTGTAAGATACCATTAAAAAGATCATTTAATGGTTGGATCATCTCCTCCATTAAAGCTTTATAATAAACAGCTGTTAACCCATCCGTACCCGGGGCTTTCCCTAATTTCAATTGTTGAATTGCTGAGGCAATTTCCTCCTTAGTAATTAAGCCATTAATTTCATATTTCTGATCCTCAGTCAATTTAGGTTATAAGGGAGAAGTCCAGCCTGAACTTCGTTGGGGCGCGAAACTTATACTACACTTGATCAGTTTGCATCCGGACAGGGACGGCCTTCTTCTACCTCACATCCTAGGGCAACTAGACAACTACTTGTGGGGACCTGGTTTGGGCTCGCAATACGGGCCCGGGTCATACATGGGTACAGCTTCTGTGTTCCAGGATCACAGGTCCTCTTCCTACGAGGTTGGCCCTGGACAAGGTGTGTCCTGCGTCGGCACACGACAAACTTCGCTCTAGGCGAGACTTTTCTGCTGAGGACTCCTGGGGCTTTCCAGGGGGAGGGGGGGACCTTTGGAGCAAAGGGAAGGGCAAGAGCTACTGCCCATCTCCACTGAGGGAGCCACAAACGGCTCGTCCCAAGGTTCTGCAATTGCTCCGAAAAGAAAGTAATGGAGCTTACCCACACAACAGGCACTCACGCCTACTCCAGCCAGGGAGTCACCCCGGGGGCATACTCACTTTCCACATACGTCACACAGCACTCCAGTCACGGAGGATACACGGGGGCATCCCAACAAATCATTCCCCGCAAGAGAGCTGGCACACAATTCCCAAGGTTGGCCTTGACCTTACCCCAAATCCTACAGGGGGTCAAACATACACAGAGCTAGTCGAGGAACCAAGTCACGACTACAACACCCCTAGCACAAATCAGGGAACACCTGAGTTTTGGGAAAGTACAGAAACCCACACGAGCCCGAGCACAGAATGGGGTTCAGGGAATGGACAGCCTCCTGACAGGTCTTGGAATGACCTAGGAGGTTCTACAGAGACGCCCAGCAGTGGCTATCACTTCAAGGGGCCCGAGGGTCTACAGCTAGGTAGGGTCAAAACCAGGTACAAAGTAAACAGAAAGCCCTGGCCTGACGAGCCCGGTGGGCAAGCAAGCAGGCCAGGCATCGGGGCACAGTCCTTGGAAGACACCAGGGCCCAATAGAGAGAACAGGCTCACGCCTCCCTCCAGTCAGGGGACTTATGCCCGTAACCCAGAGCTAAGAAGGTCACAGAGAGCAAAGAAATCTCCTAAGTATCTAGAAGATTACATAACATTGCTGGCAAGGCAAAAGCCAGTAATCAGTGGGAGCACTGGGGAGCAAAATGTCATATAAAATAAATGTTGTCTGTTGGTAGTAGTTTTAGCCCGGGGGAAAGGGGTGTTATGTCCCGAGCCTTGCAAACGGCTCGGGGCGTTTGCAGGCGGTCCCGGGCATGTGCAAAGCTGCCCGGGACCAGACAGGCTGTCGCCAGCGCCGTAACAATTTTAACAGGGAGTTTTTCGTGTTTTTGCATAGATAAAGGCTGCGAGGGCGTTTCGGGCGAGGCTGAAGCATCTACTGTAAGGCTGAACGGAATAAATGAAAATGAGAACTCCAGCTGCGTCTCGTGTCTGTTTTCCCGCCACGGACTCAACAACTAGCATATGTTCTGGAAAATAAAGTTTGTTGGAAAAATATTGCTATTGAAAAAACAGTCTTTCTCATATTGGAAAAAATACACTCTTACATGGTTAGGCCTAAGTAGGGTAGACCCCTTTGAAAGAATAGACCCCTTTGAAAGAGGGGTCAAAGAGGCCATCTATGTCAAACTTGAACAGCCTTCTTTCAACAGAGGTGGGGGGAAATCCGACATCATCTATCTCCAGTCTACAATACAGTCCTTTCAACAGTTACAAGAAGGCTCCACACCCATTTGCATTACTCAGGTGACCCTGAAGACACAGATAAGCTTCCGGGTAGCACTAACAACTTGCTAAAAGAATGCAAATGAACAGCTGTCTGCAAGGAATATAAATCCTTTCATTCTCCATCATCTAGTCAGAGCTGAAGAAGCTTCTTGGATGAGAAGCGATACATCTTCAAAGAAAAACAAGAAAGTCCAGTTGTCTCATGAAAAAGCATCTTTGGGATAACTAACACCTGGATGACTGAGAATCTCCATAGATGTAGGCCTAAGTAATTTTTTAATACATTGTTCAGTGTAATTTTTGTTACAGATGCTAAGAAAGTTAAACTGTTAATATGTCCTCCTTATCGCCCACCTGCTCCTGTTGTCCTCTTTTCCGATTGTTGGTGTCCTCTTTTGCTTGTTCAGATATCTGGTAAACTTAATATTGATAGACATGTGGAAAAATGTAGGTGACAAACTAGAAGCCTTAAGCTGCCCCTGATTGTTCAATCCTTGAGAGAGCATTCAAGGGAGCAAATGAGCTGTAGGAGCAAAGAAGAGCAAGTTTCTAGAAAAATAATTCCAGAAAAAAGGCTTTGTATTGCAGAGGAAAAAAAGAAAGCAGGAAGCTGATTGAACAGGGGGAGGTAGGCAGCCTTTCGGATTGAAAAAGATAATCCTTTTTCTGGTAGAACAGCATATATAGTATCATCTGCATCTAACAGCAATAGTCAAGTATCATCTCATTTGTGTAACAAGAAGGCAAATCTGAATTTAAGGCAAAATTGGCAAGAATCTTTGCTACAATACTCTTAGAAACTGTAAAAAAAAGCTATTTCAGTTTAAAGATAATTTTTCAGGAATAATAATAATTCAACACTATGCACGTTTGGCTCTTCTTTAACATCATTGGACATAAACAGTATACTCTTACATGGTATATGAATTGGAAGAGAAAATGGGAGCCACCTTCTTCCCCATCTGTGTTGTTACTCAGTTCATCTCTTCCTGTGAGTTTCACAGGATGACAGAATCTCATTGGCCACCTTCAGTGCAAGAAATAGCCTCCCTTAGGATTTGTGCTCATATTTTTCCCCATCCTGAAGAAGTCATGAAATTAATATTATTGATCCTTAAAAATTGCTGGTTCTCTTTATAGGATATATAAGAAAGAGATCATCTAAGAAAAAGCTCACAGGATCACTTGTTCTATTCATATGTTATTAGATAGTCAGATCTCTTTCTCGTTGAAGCAGTGATGAGCCTTCAGTCCGAATGATGGTGATCTAGTTCTCTTTTGTCCTGACATTTCACTAGCAGCTGTGAGCTGCTTTGTGAGGTACCTCTCAGTATCTCATGTTGTACGCTTTTTTCTAGAGTTTCTCCAATTATACACCATATTTTCAGCAAGTAGTGTCCCTCTTTCCTTCTTCCTCCAAAATGGTCCTCAAAGAATTTCTGTTTGAGTGTGTGTGAAATTGACAATATAATCCCATAAATTAGAGTCACTGTTGTCATTTCAAAGAGGATCTTCCCACCTCTGTCTCTTTTACTATATTATTAAGCATTAGTTCAAGTTTTTTCTTGTTTTTAAGAAGTGAATAAAGTAGATTTCAATTAATAGTCTATAAATGTTTTGGTATTTACAGTAGTGTTTTGTAAGACTTGTGTGTGTCTCTATGTGTGTAATGTGACTTGTCATAATTTTTTAGTTCCCCATCCACTATTTCTTGTTATTATTATAATATTATGGACATAATTACATGAATAGCTTTAGCAGAAATACTAGTTTCTGATCTGTGTTTGTAATTCCTGCAATGATTTCAAGGTGCTATTTGATTTGTTTTAGCTAGGGTAATTTTACAGAAAGATATCATGCTGTATTGTACAAACATGTGGATTGCAAATGTAATAGTATTATGAAATAAAACAGTGATTTTTGAGTTTCATTTCCAGATTATGAGCCATGCAAAAATAGTAACCTATCTGTGGGGTAAGAATATAAAACTAGATTTAAAATAAGTGCCATATATAGAGTTTGTGTTTAATGCTCAATAAAAACAGATGTAGCTGCCATGAATGAGATCAGGCTATCCATCCAATGTTGTCTACTATGACTTCAATAGTATCTATTGAAATTTTCTTACCTTTTAACTGATGGAACTTGAGATCATCTACATGTAGGTAGTGTTTTCTAGCACAATGGCTCCTCAATCATCTACTAACACATTGTAAAAGCTCTGCTTATGAGCAACTGTTTTCATCTTAATATTACAATATATAGGTTTCCTAATCTAATATTAGTTTTAATTGTCCCTTTTAGATAATGCCCGCTTTTATCATCTATTGATTCTACTTAGGAAACTATAGAATTGTTGCAGGCTATATATACGGAGACTCCCACTTTGTTTGGCTAGGCAGCTGATGGCTATTCTCATCCTATCTTTTCTTGTTTTACTAAACACACTTGTTAAATAATCTGTTCCCATTCAATTTAGTTTTATCTTTCTTTTGGCATACAGAAAGTCAGCAGTGCACTCACTTAAACATTATCAGTTCTTTCAACAAACATTCATTCATTCATTACATCTGACCACAGATTATTTGTTACTTTTCTATCAGCATTTGCACATCTTAAAATTTCATAGTCTTTAACAAGCATTCTATCAAATTCACTAATTCATCTATTTTCTCCAGGTTTTTGCCACTGATGTCAAGCTTTAGTCTCTCAACTATAGTCAATTATTATCTGAATTCAAGTACTTCCCAAAAATGAAATCAAAGCTACCTTAAAAGGACACATACAGTAATTAAATTGCTTACATGATAATATAATTACACTGGAATTTATAAGCCAAAATAGTTTGAAGTTGAATACAAAGTTTAGAAGAAACTCCTACACTTTAACCTGTAATGGAGGTTTAATAGATTTCAAAGTGGACAATAAGAACTTTTTGTATTGCATAATACTAATGCTAAATATTAATATATATATATCTGCTTCAATATAGTTGTGAAAAAACTGTTGTGCATTGCAAAAGAACACAGTTGAGAAAGAAAAAATGTTCCTACTCAAATCACCACCTACTTGTACTTAGCTGCCTTACAAATCTGTGCACACACAAGGTTATTTGTGCTTTTCAAAACAACAGGACAAGTAATGTAAGGTAATAGAAGATTATACTGCTTTTTCTAAAAAAAATAGACTATTTGTTCTCTATTAATACTTTAAAATGATCCTTTTCCTGTTTATATATTCTTTTGAATGCTGACACTTCAGAAACGGATGAAGTTGTGTGTGGCCACCTTTTCCTGTATATCTCAATATGAACTGCACAGTCCACACTGATAGGATTAATAATTATATATGAGAATCCAGGTTTATATCTTGTGCAGAAAGAATATGGAAGATTTTAATCTAGAGTGCCAGTTAGTCATGGAAAACTACAATTGTCAGGAAAAAAACATTTGGTGGGGAGGCTCACAGAAAATGTCTAGATATTAATTGATAGTCCAGTGACAGGATAATAGGCCCTTGAGATGATTTCTCCATGTTCCTACTATTCTACATATTACATAAGAAAAGACATCAAGCTCAGAGGTGTGGGTTGCCATCTCCAATATCTGGCTTTGTTGGGTTTACCCTTCATTCTGACGTGCATATCTTCAGGGAAGATTAGGTTTGTCATAGCTTGAATTTGTTCCACAATCCTCCTTCCAAGTAGAAGCCATAAGTAGGTCTTTTAGCCAGAACTCCATTTTTCTGACTGGTTGAAATTTCTTCAATAGAAGCTCAGTTCTATTTTGTGAGTCCTTGGAAAGTTGCTGAGGTATCTAGCACTGGATGTGAATAGAAAAGGAATGGCCTCAGGTCTCCCGATTTCTCATTTCTTGAAGGTGTATTTTCTGGTTTGTTGATCTTGGGTGACTTTCCCTGGTCCAAACACAAGAATTGACAGTGGACTCTTCTTTCTCCTTTGATCAAAGCCTTTTTCAAATGTTTTTCACGAATAAGTATCATTTAATTAACCAGCAGATGAAACTGCTCACATTAGCTCCATTTCCCTGTAGCTTTATTTCTGCTATTCCCCAACTTTCATGCATTGACCGAAGAGAAATTGTACCTTCATCAATGATACTTGAACATGTCTAGTGTACCCCACACAACAGAGAGCCTGTCTAAAACTGGAGCACTAAAGAATGTAATTGCCCTGCAGATCGTGTGATGGGACCAAATAGAACCGGGGTGTCAAACTCACAACGCCATGTGATGTGTCGATGTATCACAACTTTTTTTCCATTGCCAGCAATGAGGTGGGCATGGTTTCACTATGACACATCTGGCCTGTGGGCCAGCAGTTTGACATCCCTGAAATAGAAGAACAAGTGAGAGAGCAGCCTTGTGTGAACATAAGAATATTAAAATTAAATTGAACCAACTTGTCTGGCCCTGTCCTTTACCAAGTTTAACCTTGATGCTTCAATTAATGTGTAATACTTCTGACTCATTTATTTAGCTCCGTAACTATATTTCACCATGGAAAATTTTGTTGCCTAGTACATCTATTTGCAGAATTGAGTGCATGAATTAGGGAAAATGGAATGTTTGCTTGCTTAATGATTCAGCTCTTTCTTTTAAGAGTCACAGATTAGCCTACCACAATACATGATGAGAAAGGGCAGCTTTTCTATATTCACCAGATATAAACACCTGCTGTTTGTTTTCTTTTTTACAGCTATGTCAGGAAATAACCATCAACATTAGAAAAAGAGCAATTGTTCCTTCTGTAGGATAAGGCATAATGCAGGATAAAATAGCTTACATAAACAACATATTGTATAATAGATGATTCTCTCTCTCTCTCTCTCTCTCTCTCTCACACACACACACACACACACACACACACACACACACACACACACACATCTTTCCATACATCTATCCATCAATATCTATCTATCTATCTATCTATCTATCTATCTATCTATCTATCTATCTATCTATCTATCTATCTATCTATCTATCTATTATCTATCATCTACCCATCCTTTTAATGGCCCAAATAAAGCAGGCAAGAATAGAATAGAATTCTTTCTTGGCCAAATGTGATTGGACACATAAGGAATTTGTCTCTGGTGTATAAGCTCTCAATGTACATCCAAGCAACAAGTGATAAAACATGATCATAATCATAAAATACAACCATAAATCATAAGATACTACATTCAGTGATAATAATAGGAACTAAATAAGCAATCAACATAAATAATAATAGGATACTAATAAAAGCAATCAACATAAATCATAAGATACAAACAACAAAGACTACAACAAAGCTATATTCATAAGAAGCTAAGGAAATAGGTAATAGGAAAGATGAGAAGGATGATAGTAATATAGCCCTACTAGGTGGTTTGACATCCCAGGGCATAAGACAGTGTTGTGGCAATTAGTTGTTTGACATGGGGGGGAAAATTGTCCTCTTGTCTAGTTGTTTTGGTGTGCAATGCCCTGTAATGTCATTTTGAGGGAAGAGGTTGAAACAGTTTATGTCCAGGATATGAGGGGTCTGTAGATATTTTCACAGCCCTCTTTCTGGCTCGTACAGGTCCTCAATGGAAGGCAGGCTGGTTGCAATTATTTTTTTTTGCAGTCCAAACTATTCATTGAAGTCTGTGTCTGTCTTGTTTGATTGCTGTGCCAAATCAGACAGTTATAGAGGTCCAAACGACAGACTCAATCATTCCTTTGTAAACCTGTGTCAGCAGCTCCTTGGGCAGTCTGAGCTTTCTGAGTTTGCACAGGAAGAACATTCTTTGTTGTGCTTTTTTGATGTTAGGTGTCCATTTTGAGTCTTGAGATATTATAGAATCTAGAAACTTGAAGGTCTTTACTGTTGATACTATATTGCCTAGTATTGCAAAAGGTAGTAGAATAAAATCTACTATCATTTCTACAGTTTTGGGTGTGTTCAGTTCAAGATTGTTCTGGCCATACCATAGGGCCAGTTGTTCAACTTCCCATCTGTATACAGGAATGTTCTTCCTGTGCCAACTCATCTTGAATGAGACCAATCACTGTTGTATCATCTGCAAACTTCAGTACCTTAACAGAGTAATCCTTTGATATGCAGTCATTGGTATGGAGAGAACAGAGTAACAGAGAGAGCATACAGCCATGGGGAGGGAGGCATCTGTGCTAATTGTACAAGTATCTGATATGATTTTGCCTACCTTCACCTGTTGCTTCCTATATGTTAGAAAGTAATAGAAAGTAATATACTGAATATTCGGCTGACTGTGACACTCCATTGATGCCAAATCTTAGTCCATTTTTTCCTAAACAAAATTAGTGTTTCAGTTAGCACACAGAAAATTATGGCAGAATTCCAGAGTGGGTAATCATTTATCATCCTAATTAATCTCTATAATAATATTAATGAGTCTAAGTACAGTTCTGTCTGAACAGCTGCAAAGCAGGAACATATAGTTCCCATCTGTGGTCTTGAGCAAAGCCACAATCAGCCTAATAAGGTGGCTTTATAAGAAATGTCAATTGAAGCAGAGCTTGACATATTTGTCAGATTTAGAATTCATGCTGACTAGTTTTAAGCAGATTTGATATTCTATTCCATGCAGTAGAATATGCAGTTGTTAGTAACACTGTTAGTAATAATAGAAAGTGTTGAGTCCGTGGCGGGAAACAGACACGAGAAGCAGTTGGAGTTCTCAGTTTCTTTTATTCAGCGTTCAGCTTACAGGAAGATGGCTTCAGCCTCGCCCAAACGCCTCGCAGCCTCTTATATAGGCAACTCCCGGTAAATGGGTTACTTTTCCCGTGCCAGCACCCGCGCATGCGCACGGCGCTGGCGACAGCCTGTCTGGTCCCGGGCAGCTTTGCACCTGCCCGGGACTGCCTGCAAACGCCCGAGCCGTTTGCAAAGGCTCTGGACATAACACCCCTTTCCCCCGGGCTAAAACTACTACCAACATACAACATTTATTTTATACGACAATTTGCTCCCCAGTGCTCCCCCTGTTTACTGGCTTTTGCCTTGCCAGCAATGTTATGTAATCTTCTAGGTACTTAGGAGATTTCTTTGCTCTCTGTGACCTTCTTAGCTCTGGGTTACTGGCATAAGTTCCCTGACTGGAGGGAGGCGTGAGCCGGTTCTCTCTATTGTGCCCTGGTGTCTTCCAAGGACTGTGCCCCGATGCCTGGCCTGCTTGCTTGCCCACCGGGCTCGTCAGGCCAGGGCTTCTGTTGCTTTGTGCCCTGGTTGACCTGCCTAGCTGTAGACCCTCAGGCCCCTTGAAGTGATAGCCGCTGCTGGGCGTCTCTGTAGGACCTCCTAGGTCAGTCCAAGACCTGTCAGGAGGCTGTCCATTCCCTGACCCCCATTCTGTGTTCGGGCTCGTGTGGGTTTCTGTACTTTCCCAAAACTCAGGTGTTCCCTGATTTGTGCTAGGGGTGTTGTAGTCGGGACTTGGCTCCTCGACTAGCTCTGTGTATGTTTGACCCCCTGTAGGATTTGGGGTAAGGTCAGGCCAACCTTGGGAATTGTGTGCCAGCTCTCTTGCGGGTAATGATTTATTGGGATGCCCCTGGGTATCCTCCGTTACTGGAGTGCTGTGTGATCTGTGTGGAAAGTGGGTATGCCCCCGGGGTGACTCCCTGGCTGGAGTAGGCGTGAGTGCCTGTTGTGTGGGTAAGCTCCATGACTTCCTTTTCGGAGCAATTGCGGAATCTGGGGATGGGCCGTTTGTGGCTCCCTCAGTGGAGATGGGCAGTAGCTCTTGCCCTTCCCTTTGCTCCAAAGGGTCCCCCTCCCCCCCTGGAAAAGACCCAGGAGTCTCATCAGAAAAGTCCCGCCTAGAGCGGAGTTGGTCGATGTGCCGACGTAGGACACGACCGTTGTCCAGGGTTACCTCGTAGGAGAGAGGACCTGTGACCCTGGAAACAGAAGCGGGGACCCATGTATGACCAGGCCCGTAATTGCGAGCCCAAACCGGGGCACCCACAAGTAGTTGTCTAGGTGCCCTAGGATGTGAGGTAGATGAAGGCAGTCTGTCCGGATGCAACCGGTCAAGTCTATTAGTAAGTTGGCGCCCCCAACGAAGTTCAGCTGGACTTCTCCCTGTAGAAGTGGACGGTGTGGTGCGATAAGAAAGGAGAAAGTCAGCCAACCTGTGATGCCAGTCCCCGTAGGTGAGTCTCTTCAAGGCGTCCTTTGCGATGCGCACCATGCGTTCAGCCATACCGTTGGTGGACGGGTGAAAAGGCGCAGACGTGGCATGACGAATCAGTTTTGCCTGTAAGAAAGCTTGGAATTCGGAGGAGGTGAATTGAGGGCCGTTGTCGGACACAATGACATCTGGCAGCCCGTGTGCAGCAAAAATCCCCCTCAGTACCTGAATAGTCTTTGCAGTGGTGGTGGATTAGACCAGGCACCACCTTCAAGCCATTATTTTGAATGCTGTCAACATAGGTCCAAAAGACCTGGCCCTGAAGGGCCCATCGTAGTCAATGTGCCACCTAGACCATGGGACTGTGGTTTCCTCCCTCTATGCCAGGACTTGGGCATCTCTGGCGAGATCTTGGCACGGTTGGCATGCTTTACCTTAGCCTCAATGTCCTTATCTAAACCAGGCCACCACAAGTGGCTGCGCGCAAGGGCCTTCATGCGAACAATGCCAGGATGACCCTCGGGGAGGGACTCTAAGATCCTAGTCCTCATTGAGGTGGGAATGACAACTCTGTTTCCCCAAAGCAGACAACCCTGAGAAGTGGACAACTCGTTCCTTTTGGACCAGAAACTCTGAAACTCAGGACTATGGCAGTGCTCAGGCCATCCAGACAAAACCCAAGAAAGGACACGTGAAAGTGTGTGATCTGTGCCTGTTTCAGAGGGGGTACATCCCTGTCACTAAAGGGCGCTCGGGCGAAGGCTGGATTGATAGAATGTTGACAGCTTGTTCGGGGTCCCCCGCTTCTACTTACTGGCAGAGGCAACCTACTGGGAGGCCATCAGCATGGTCCCATTTCTTTCCCAGCTTGTGGTTGGTGAAAAATTCATATGCAGGACAAAAAATAGACCACCTAAGCATTCAGGGAAATGATGTGGGTGTCTGCTTACGTGTGGTAACCAGTCCCCATCAGAGGCGGTTGGTCAGTGAAGACCGTGAAATCCCTCCATATTAAAATCGTTGATTTTTTTAATTCCAGCAACAACACCAGAGCCTCCCTGTCTACTGACGTAGTTGCGCTCGCAGAAGACAGTGTTCTGGAGTAGTATGCAATAGGAACCTGAGTTCCTCAGACCTGAGTTGACTCAGACAGCTCCAACCCCGTAGGGGGACGCATCACAAGCGATGCACACAGGACGAGACTCGTTGAAATGTGCAAGAACACTGTTAGAAGTGAGCAAGGCCTTGACTTCTTTAAAGCAAGCCTCATGTGCTTGTGACCACAGCCACACAGCTTGTTTGTCTAGTAGCCTTTGAAGAGGCTCAGCTACACTAGCTTTATGTGGAAGAAAAGAATTGTAGAAATTCAGGAGGCCTAGGAAGGCCTGAAGTTCGTCCTTAGACTTTGGCCTGGGTGCTTCTAAAATAGCAGTTAGTTTGGATTCAGCAGGATGAATCCCAGCAGCATCAATTTTGAATCCCAGAAATTCAGTAGAAGGCACCCCAATCTGCATTTGTCTTTTCTGAGCTTAAGGCCTGATTTCCTGAATCTTAACAGGACAGCCCTAAGCCTTTCAGCTAGAATGTGTGTGGAGTCTCCTGCAATCAAGACATCGTCAAAGTAGGGGCAGACCC